>NW_026057585.1:104586386-104611334 GCF_023721935.1 Panthera uncia
GAGAGAGAGAGAGAGAGAGAGAGAGAACGAGCATTGGAGGGGAAGAGAGAGAGGGAGAGAGAGAGAGAGAGAACGAGCATTGGAGGGGCAGAGAGAGAGGGAGAGAGAGAGAGAGAGAACGAGCATTGGAGGGGCAGAGAGAGAGGGAGAGAGAGAGAGAGAACGAGCATTGGAGGGGCAGAGAGAGAGGGAGAGAGAGAGAGAGAACGAGCATTGGAAGGGCAGAGAGAGAGGGAGAGAGAGAATCCCAAGCAGGCTTCACACTATCAGTGCAGAGCCTGATGCAGGGCTTGAACCCACAAACCATGAGATCATGACCTGATCCGAAACCAAGAGTTGCCCCTACATTCAAATTTCATTTTTTCATTAGTAGGGTGAATTAATGGGAGCAGCTATTAAAAGAATGAGCCTCCTCTAGTCAGGTTTCCTGTCCCAATCCCCCAGAACCATCGCTGTAAGGTCATTGCTGACCTCCACACTGGTAAATGCAACATGCCCTATAGTTGATCCCTTCTTCTTCCAGACCTCCAAATGCTGGAGGGCTTTGTCCTTGGGCTTCTTCTCTGTCCACACTGACTCTGTGATGATCCCATCTGGTTATAAACACGCTGGTGGCTCCACACACATACCCTTCCCCGCCAGCCTCCTTCTCACACGGACGTGTATTTGCGAGCCCAGCTCTACGCTCACACCTCTTCATGGATACTGATGCTGTCAGAGCCCACCCACTTTTCCCACCTTTCCTCCACACTCGCCTGTAGCCTTTTTAAAAAAAAATTTAATGTTTATTTATTTATTTAGTTTTGGGGGGGAGGGGCAGACAGAGAGGGAGACAGAGGATCTGAAGCAGCCTCCGTGCTGAGAGTGGAGAGCCCGAGGCAGGGCTCATGCTCACCAACTGTGAGATCATGATCTCAGCCGAAGTCAGAAGCTCAACCAACCGAGCCACCCAGGTGCCCACACCTACAGTTTTTTATTGCAAGCTCCTGAACTCTACTGAGGGCTTTCTGTGGTTTCAGGAATGTTCTTGTCCAATGTGCCAGAGAATTCATACTCTGGTAACAGCCTCTTACCAGAGACAGATGGGGGTCAGTGAACAAAAACTCAGCCATCCGTGCCAGGGTGCAAATCTGAGGTGTGTTCTACGGTCTCCATGAAGTCTCTGAAAGGACTGAGTCTAGTTTCCCACAATGATAACCTACATGCCCCCCCCTCCCCCCTTAGGATACCACCCCTAAGAAAAGAAAAGAGCTACTTGCACTCAGATACAGCCTAAAACCCATTCTCAACCCTAGGTTTCTGCACATCTTCACACCCTGGAATTGAATGCTACTCAGGCCAAACTTTTGGCCTTATTGCAAACTCCTCTCTCTTGTCACACTTTACACCCCTCTATCTGAATCTGACCCCCTCTTTGTCCACCGCCACCGCCACCGCCACCGCCCTGGGCCACGTTGCTATTGCCTCATCTGCAGTCTGTTCTCGACCTCGTGGTGGGACCGCAGATCAGCTCGCGGGTTCCCCTGCGCGACTCTCTCTTCTCAGCCTTCCCCGTCCCACCCGCCCCTCCCCTCCCTCCGCCCCCTCCACCCCCTCTGCCAGGTGCCTCATCTCTTCCCGCAGGGCGGCCTGGAGGGGCTACCCATCCCGGAGGCGCGCCCTCTGCCTGCCTTCTTTCCTCCTTCGCGTTCGTCCCTCTGCCTCTGGGCCGTGCAAGCATCCGGGGGGCAGGGCTCTCCTCTGTTATTTATGATGAACAGCGCCAGGCAAACCAGAAACGCGATTAATGTCTGTTGGACGCTTCTCCCGCAACCCGTGGCCCCTCCACCATCCCAATGACCAGCTCTGAGACCATCTGCACGCCAGTGGGATCCACCCGATGAGGCGAATCCGCTTTCTTTGCCCCAGGAGTAGCGCAGACACGCAGGTCCCTGGACTACAAGTCCCAGAAGACGCCGCGCCGCCTGCGTCGTTCGTGTCCTTTCCGATGTGGTGCTGAGCCTTCTGGGAAGTGTAGTCCACGCCGCTTTCGTGCGCAGCCTTGGGCAACCAAAACGGGCCTGTACTTTTCGGCTGATCGGCTTTCTCCAGCGGTGTACCCACTTCTTCTGCCTTCTTCGCCTCAATGTGAGGAAAGTCTTTGGACTGCCTCCCTCCCATGGTGGGCCAAGTGCCCCTCACAAGTGCCCCATTATTTGTGCGCCTTTAGTTGTGGGAGCATTTACTGTGTCCATCAACTTTATTGGCTGACGTGTCACCCACCTCTATGAGGACACCACCCCACGCAGGTCCCGCGCACACCATTTTGTTCATCGATTCGATAGCGTTTGACCACCAGCTGCACACTAGGCTGTATAGGAAACCCTGAAAACGTCCCTGCCCTTGATGCAGTTTTAACTGTATGACTCTGGCTATTGTATTTAAAAAGGCCTATAGAGGGGCAAGGGCTGAGCAGAGGGAACCTTTAAAGAAAGAAAATCACATAGGGGCGCCTGGTGGCTCAGTCCGTTAAGCTTCCGACTTTGGCTCAGGTCATGATCTCCCGCTTTCCCGGGCTCGAGCCCCGCGTCTGGCTCTGTGCTGACAGCTCAGACCCTGGAGCCTGCTTCGGATTCTGTGTCTCCTTCTCTCTTTGCCCCTCCCTCACTTGTGCTGTGTCTCAAAAATAAATAAATGTAATAAAAGAACTCATAAAAAAAGAAAAAAAAAATCACAGGCCCAAATGGTGTCACTTAGACCAAAGTGGGGCTGGATACCTAATCTAACCGCAGTTTCAACCTCTCCCAGAAATGTAGTCTTCACCGGTCAGTCAGGAATCGTTCAATCAAGGCCCCTGAGTCTGCCACATGGGCCTTCTCTATCCTCCAAAGAAAGAGGCAGATTACCTTCGCTTTTCCCTCTAAGGGAAAGTGGCATGAAACAATCCATTCCTTTTGCTGATAACTTTCTTGTCCGACATTCCTTCTATAAAAACCTTCCCTTTCGTACATCCTCTCTGTTTGCTAACTAGGATGAAGCCCCATTCACGAATCATTTAATAAAGCCAACTATATCTTTAAAATGTACCTGTTGAATTTTTGTTATTTAACAAGTCTTCTCGTGGTGTGACCTTGGGCAAGTCAGTTGACACTTCTATGACTCAGTGCCGTCATCTGAAAACTAAGTATACTAATAGTATCTACCTCATAGGGTTGATGTCAAGACTACATAAGTTGTTAAAAAGAAAATCACATGCTCCAGATGGCATCACTTGGGTTAAGGTCCCAAGTTGGTTAACCAAGACTTAATACCTAACCTAACTGCAGTTTCAAGCCCCCAGGAATGTCACTTTCAACCTGTCAACATGGGAATTTCCTGGTCAGCATTAGGAAATTTTCTTATAGACACCTTTTGTTCTCCTTAGGACTGTAACCTTGCCTAAAATAAAGGATTGTTTGCTAATAATTTCCTTTTTCCTGCTCCCTCTCTGTCTTTAAAAACCTTTCCTATGTCTAACTCAAGGGAACTCCTCTCTGCTTGCTAGATGGGATGCTGCCTGACTCACAAATTGTTTAATAAAGTCAATTAGATCTTCCAATTTACTCAGCTGAATTTTATTTTTTACGGAGTTAATGCAGGGGGAGTATTAAAAGCAGTGCCTAGTAGAGAGAAAGAGCCATGCATGATTTAATAATTCTCATTATTGCACTCAATGCCACTGCAGGTGAGAGGTGATAGTGGTTTTGGCCAGGTGGTAGTGACAGAGTAGGCAGTTAGTTAGACATGAGCTGGAGGCAAAGGCAGTGATAAGTAGGTGACACATTAGAAGCCTGAGGGCACAACACCCTGAACTTCAGGGGGCTGACAGACCAAGAGCCACAGGTGCAGAACACGCACTCTCCTCTTCAACCTCTGCCCCAGGGTAACCTATAGCTTCATTATAATATATTTACATTGTGGTTTTAACCTCCCCCGTGGGGGAAGATGGCCCTGACAGTACTTTGTAGGGCCCCAAACTCCCTCTCCCAAATGGTAAGAAGAGTCCCTTAGGTGACTGGAAACAACCTCAGTCAGAGACCACCCTAGCTGTTTAGCAAACATAAAAAGAAAAGACACCCTTGACCCCAGTGCGGTTGCTACTACCTCCAGGCTCACTCTCCTTTTTGAGAGTGTAGTGTCCTTAATAAACTGCGTTGTGCTTGCTACCTTCCTTCTGGCTGTCTTTGTTTGAACATGGGTCCTCATGTAAATCTTCCACGGGGGATCCAAGAACCAAGCCCTCCATTCACATAATGCAGACTCTCCTACCGGGAACAGTAGCAGTGGGGCTCATGAGAAGTAGTCACATTCTGGAGTCGGTTTTCAGGTGGAACCCACACATTGTGCTAAAAAGTTGGATGAAGAGTGTGACAAGGAAGAGTTTTGGCCTGAACAACCAGGAAGGCGATGGCATAATTTCCTGAGTGCAGAAAGACTGGGAAAGGCCGGCTGTTAGGAAGCATCAAGAACTGAGGTTTGGATATGTTAAGTTCAGGATGGCTATTAGACACGCAACACAAAGGCTGAGTAGGGTTAGGGTTAGGGTGAGGGTTAGGGTTAGGTCTCAGGAGGCTCCAGGCGCTGAACCCACAGTAGTGCAGTTTTTTCCTGAAGGTCTGAGTTGAGGGCAAAAGGGTTGGTGCTGGTCAGGGTTAGTCTTTGGTTCGAAGGCTAGACAACGAACGTATGGGCCACTGGTTGGGTAGGCCTCAGGAATCCTCTCAGGCAGCTGCAGCCCTGTCTTCAAAAGGGCATAGTGATGTTCCAGGTTCTATGCTGAGTGATCCTGCACTGCTTCTGGACGCCAGGCACGTGGTTTTGTCAGACTTTGATATTGGGTCCCCATGGGGAGACAGCCCTAGCTAGGGTTGGGATTCGGCCGACGGAAGTCACCAGGGCGGAAACGACTGGAGTCTCGTAATCTCCCTTGATGGCTGAAGTGACGGCCCATGCGACAGTGCGGGTCAAGTGTAGGGTTAGGGTTCGTGATAGGGTTAGGTTTCGGTTGAGGGTTCTGGTTAGTGCTAGTGTTAGGTCCCAGGAGGCTCCAGGCGCTGAACCCACAGCACTGCAGTTGTCTCCCTGGAGGGCTGAACTGGGGGCACAAGGGAGGGTGCCAGACAGGATTAGTCTTTGGTTCCAAGGCCAGCCAAGTCTATGGGCCACTGGTTGGGTAGGCCTCAGGAATCCTCCTGGGCAGCTGCAGCTGGGCCTTGGAAACGACATGGTGATGTTCCAGGTTCTATGCTGAGTGATCCTGCACCGCTTCCGTTCCCCAGGCACGTGGTGTCATCAAACTTTGGTAATTGGTCCCTATGGGGATATATCTTTAGCTAGAGTTAGGGTTCAGTCCAGGGACGTCTCCAGGACCGAAGCGACTCCAGTCTCGTGATCTCCCTCGAGGGGTAAAGAGAGGGCCACAGTGCGGGTTAGAGTTTGAAATCAGGTTAGGTTTCGGATGAGGGTTCTGGTTAGGGTTAGGGTTAGGTCCCAGCAGGCTCCAGGCACTGAACCCACAGCAGAGCAGTTGTCTCCCCGAAGGGCTGAGTTGGGGGCACAAGTGATGGTGCCTGTCAGGATTAGTCTCTGGGTTCCAAGGCCAGGCAACTGTATGGTACACTAGTCGTGTAGGCTTCAGTAATCCTCTCGGGTACCTGCTGCCCAGCCTCGAAAGGACCTGGTGATGGTCCAGGTTCTATGCCGAGTGATCCTGCACTGCTTCTGGCCCCCAGGTGTGTGGTGTTGTCAGACTTTGGTATTGGGTCCCCATGGGGAGAGAGCCTTAGCTAGGGTTAGGTTTCGGTCCAGGGACATCACCAGGGCCGAAGCGACTCCAGTCTCGTGATCTCCCTCGAGGGCTGAAGTGAGGGCCCATGCGACGGGGCGGCTCAAGTGTATGGTTAGGGTTCGAGATAGGGTTAGGTTTCTGTTGACGGTTCTGGTTAGGGTTAGGTCCCAGGAGGCTCAAGGCGCTGAACCCACAGCAGTGCAGTTGTCTCCACAAAGGGCTGAGTTGAGGGCACAAGGGAGGGTGCCGGTCAGGATTAGTCTTCAGGTTCCAAGGCCAGAGAAATGTGTGGGCCACCCTTTGGGTCGGCCTTAGGAATCCTCCCGTGCAGCTGCATTCGCGCTTTGGAAATGACATGGTGATGTTTCACGTTCCATGCTGAGTATTTCTGCACCGATGCTCTAACCTGTGTGTGTGCTTTGTCACACTTTGGAATTGGGTCCCATGGGGAGAGAGCCTTAGCTAGGGTTAGGGTTTGGTCCAGGGATGTCGCCAGGGCTGAAGCGACACCAGTGTTATGAATTCCATGGAGGGCTGAAGTCATGGCACATGGGCGGGTGTGGGTCTGGTGTAGTTAGTGTGAGAGATAGTGTTAGGTTCAGGTTTAGGGTTAGGGTTTCGGTTCTGTTTAGAATTAAGATTAGTTCCCAGGAGGTTTTAGGCCCTGAACCTACAGCAGTGCAGTTGTTTCCCTGAAGGGCTGACTGGAGTGCAGAAGGGAGGGTACCGGTCAGCATTAGTCTTTGAGCTCCAAGGCCAGATATCTCTATCCGCACTGTTCGGTAGGCCTCAGGAATCCTCCTGTTCATCGGAAGCCGTGCTTTGGAAATGATGTGGTGATGTTCCATGTTTCACACAGAATTATCCTGCACCGCTTCTCAATCCCTTGTGCGTGCTGTTGTCAGACTGTGGAATTCGGTCCCCATGTGGAGAAAACTTTAGCTACGGTTAGGGTTTGGGCCAGGGAACTCTCCAGGGCTGAAGTGACACCAGTCCTGTGATTACCCTGTATCGATGATGTGAGGGCACATGCATGGTGCCAGTCAGGTGTAGGGTGAGTGTTAAAGATGAGGTGAGGTTTAGGTTCACGTGTATACTGTGGGTCACCATTAAGATTAGGGCTTGGTCACAGAAGGCTCCTGGCGCTATACCCCAGTAGGGCAGTTGTCTCCCCGCAGGGCTGAGTAGAAGGGTCTAAGGAGGGTCCCAGTCAGGCTGAGTTTTGGGTGCCAGGGCCACTCCTCGGTTAGGCCTCAAGAAGTCCCCTGTGGAGCTCCTTCTGGTCTTTGGAAATGACATGGTGATGTTCCAGGTTCCATGCCGAGTAATCCTCCTCCGGTTCTGGGGCCCATGTCTGTCATGTCCTCAGACTTAGGAACTGGGTCCCCATTAGGAGAAAGTTTTTGCCAAGGATAAGGTTCGTGCCATGGACGTTGCCAGGGCTGAAGCGACACTAATGCCATGATCACCCTGGAGGGCTGAATGAGGGTCCATGCGCGGGTGCGGGTCATGTGTAGGGTTAGGTTTAGAGTTGGGGTGAGATTTAGTTTGAGTGGTATGTGAGTGTCACAGTTAAGGTTAGGATTAGGTCCCAGGACGCTCCAAGCGCTGAAACTCCAGCAGGGTAGTGGTCTCCCCAGAGGATTGAGTGTGGGCCTCATCAGAGCAGGCTGTTCAGGCTGAGTCTTTGTGTGCCAGGGCCAGCCTGGTGTGTGCCATTTTCAGTTGGGCCTCATCAACCCCCTTGTGCAGCTCCATGCGGACATTGGAAATGTCATGATGATGTTCCATGTTCCATGCCAAGTAATCCTGCACCACTTTGGGCCCTTTGTTTGTGGTGTTCTCAGAGATAGGAATTGGGTCCCCATCCAGAGAGATCCTTAATTAGGGTTAATGCTCTGTCCAGGGACTTCACCAGTGCCGATGTGACACCATTCCTGTGTTTTGTGTGCGTTGAGTTAGGGTTTGGGATTGGGTTTGGTGTTAGGGGTTAGGGTTACAGTTAGGGTTGATGTTAGGGGTTAGTGTCAGGGGTTAGAGTTAGGTTTAAGCATTAGGGTTGGGTTCAGGGTTATGGTTAGTGTTAGGGTTATGGTTAGAGTTTAGGGTTTGTAGTTAGAGTTAGGTTTGGGTGTTAGGTTAGGCTTATGGTTTGGGTTTGAGAGTTACGGTTATGGTTAGATGGTAGGGTTAGGGTTAGGTGTTAGCATTAGTTTGAGGGTTTGCATTAGGTTTAAGGTTAAGGTGAGGTCTAGGTCTAGGACTTGGGTTAGGGTTATGGGTCGGGGATTGGATTAGGTCTTAGCGTTAGGGTTAGTGTTAGAGTTTTATGGTTAGGGTTAAGGTTAATTTTAGGTTTTATAATTTTAGGGTTATCGGGTGGAGTTAGAACATTAGGGTTAGGGTTTTAGGGTAGAGTTATAGGTTTAGGGTTAGAGGGTTAAGGTCAAGGTTAGTTCCTGTTACGTTTACTTTTATGGTTCGGTAGGGTTAGGGTTGGGTTTAGACGTATGGATAGGTGCAGGGTTTAGTACTAGGGAATGGTTAGAGTTAGCTGTTAGGTTTAGTTGTTGGGATTTGGGATAATGTTAAGGTTAGGGCTAGGGCAAGAAGTAGGTTATGTTGCACTCCCACTTGGAGCGGGAGGATGTTCATGCGTGGACACCGCTTTCCATCTGTGTGGGAGGGATTGCCTTCATTTGATTGCCCCTGTATCTCTGCACTGGAGGTTCTTCTCGCCTCGCCCCATTCCAGCTGGCTCTGGAGTGTTTCATACTTTCACCCTGCCCTCTCTCGGTTTGGTAGGATTTTACATACTGCCTCATCCATTTTTGGTCCAAGGCGTGCATAGTTTTAATCTTTATATCATTTATTTCTCCTCTGATTTTAACTATTTTCTTCATTCTGCTGTTTGAGGGTTTTGTTTGTTGTCTTTTGTCTGGCTTTTATAGTTATAAGGTTATGGATTGGGGTTTACTTCAAGGTTTTTTTGTTTTTTTTTTGTTTTTTTCCTGAGGCAGACCGGTATTTCTGTAAACTTCCCTGTTAGAACCAGTTTTCCTGCTTTACAGAAATTTGTATTGTTGTGTTGTTATTTTCATTTGTTTCCATGTCATTTTGGATTTTTTCTTTGATTTCTTGGTTGAGCCATTGATTGTTTGGTAGCATGTTATTTAACTTCCATGTTTTTGTGCCTTTTCCAGATTTTTCTTTTCTTGTTGTAGTCTTCTACTTTCATAGCATTGTGGTCTGAAAAGACACACGGTATGACGTTGATCAGTTTGATTTTGTTTTGGCTTGTTTTCTGACCTAATATTTTATCGAGTGTGGGGAATGTTCCATGTGCACGTGAAAAGAATGTGTATTATGCTGTTTTAGGATGGGATGTCTAAAATATATCGCTTAAGTCCATCTGGTCTACTCTATCATTCAAAGTCACTACTTTCTTGTTGATTTTCTGATGGAATGATCTCTCCATTGATGTCATTGGGGTGTTAAAGTGTCCTACTATGATTGTATGACTATCAATTCTTTAGTTTTGGACTGTTTTGTGTCTTTGGATGCTCTCAGGTTGAACGCATATGTGTTTATAATTGTTCTATCTTTTTTTGGATTGTGCCTTTTATTAGTATAGTGTCCTTCTTTGTCTCTTGTTACAGTTTTATTTTTAAATCTATTTTTTCTGATATAGGTATGGCTACTGCAGTTTTCTTTTGATACTTTAGTTCTATAACTAGTCTATAACCGATCTTGCTGGGCATGCAATGCCACCATTTCTGTCCTCATTTCCAGCAGCCTCCTTTCATTCAATGAATACAGTTCCTTCACTCTGCTCTTTTCTAGATTGAACTCTAGTTTGGTATCTGTCCGGACTTTGACCACTTCATCCATTACTTGTTGTTTTAACCGATGTAGTTCGAGGTTTATTTTCTCATTTTCTGCTCTGAGGGCTGAAAATTCACTCTTCTCCAAAATAACCATATCTTTTTTCACATTAGCAATCTGAGACATTATTTGCTGAACAGTGATCTCCTGCTGCATCTTCGTGACCATATCCTTCTAGACGATATCCATATTGGCATCGGTTATTATTAGGTTTGTACCTAACCACTTCTGCATATAGAAGTCTATATTAAGTTGATAGTTCTTTACTCCTCTCCTCTCCGTGTTGTAGCTATGTAGTGTTCCTAGTCTTTTGTAGGTAGAAAATAGATGGGTCCTATGTTGTATTCATTCTATCACGCAGTGCCTTTTATTATGAAGAGAGAGAGCACAGGCATGGGAGGGTGGGGTGGGGGGAATGGGGGAAGAGAGAGACAAAGAGAGAGAGAGGGAGAGAGAGAATGAGAATGAGAATGAATCCTCACCAAGTTCCATGCTCAGTGAAGAGCCCAATTGGGGCTCAATCGCATGATCCTGGGATCATAGCCTGAGCTGAAATCAAGAGTCGAAATCTCAAGCGATTGAGCCATCCAGTTACCCCTATCTGTCACCCAGTGCCTTGATTTGAGCATTTATTTTGTTACCATTCAAAGTAAGTGATAGACATGTACTTGTCCTATTATTACTTGATGTTGGTGGTTTCTGAATCTTTCTGATCCTTTCTTCTCTTTCTCTTTTTTTGGTTTGCTGGGTTTCTTCACAATTTCACAGTTGAAATTGCTTGTCTTTATACTCTGCATATGTATTAGTAGTGTTTGGTTGTGGTTATTATTAGGTTTGTACCTAACCACTTCTGCATATAGAAGTCTATATTAAGTTTATAGTTGTTTAAGTTTGAACCAGTTCTTTACTCCTCTCCTCCCCGTGTTGTAGCTATGTAGTGTTCCTATTTCAAAACCTTTCATATCGTGAATACCTTGACTGGTGTTTTACAGATATACTCATTTTTATGGCTTTTGCGTTTCCCACTTTAATATTGTCACTTTAGGTGTTTCTTTTCCACTTGAAGAGTCCCCTTTAACATTTCTTGCAGGGGTGGTTTGTTGGTTGTGAACTCACTGAGTATTTATTTGGGAACCTCTTTATCTCTCCTTCCATCTGAATGATAGTTTGCTGGATAGACTCTCTTTGGCTGCAGATGTTTTCCATTCAGCACCTTTACCATACCATGCTGGTCACTTACGGTTTCAAAGTTTCTTCTGAAAAACATCCAGTGATAACCTTATGGGGTTTCCCTTGTAGGTATATGTCATCTATTGTTTTCCTGCTGTGAAAATTTTTCTTTATCACGACATTTTGTGTTTTAATTACTATATGACTTGGTGTGGATCTGCTTCTGTTGACTATATTGAGGGTTCTTTGTGCTTCCTGCTTCTGGACCGGTTTCATTCCCTGCCTTAGGGAAGTTTTCATCTATTGTGTCTTCAAATAAATTTTCTGGTTCTATTTCTCAGAGTTATGAGAATGAGAAATAGGACAGAAAAGACCTATTGAAGGTTCTCTGATGAGTCACTGGATTTGCATGTGTGGAGGATAGCTTTGGGACTCAGATGAACAACCTACTTTTAACTTCAAAGAACTAGAAAAAAACAACCATCTATGTCCAATGTTCTCAAAAGGGAGAAAGTAATCCATATGAAAGTGCAAACCAATGAAACTGAGACCATGAAGTCAATAGAAAATATGAAGAAGACCAACAGTGGGTTTTCAGAAGAGTGAAACAAAATTGTCAAGACTATACATAGACTACGCTAAGACAGAGAGAGGACCCAATTCAAAAGAATTATAAATAAAAGAGAAGATATTACGCCTTATACCAAAGAAACATTAAGGAGACAAAGAGACGACTATGGCCAAATTAGATGCCAGCAAACCACCTGCCTAGAAGAAATGGATAGGTTCTTAGAAACACACAACCTACCAAGACTGTATCAGGAAGAAATAGAAGGTTTGCACAGACCCATTAAAGGAAGACTGTATCAATACAAGAAGATAACCAATGCAAATCAATTGAATCAGTAATCGAAGTTCTCCCAGGGAAGAAAAGCCCAGGACCAGGTGGATTCACTGGTGAATTTGACCAAACGTTTATAGAAGAACTAACAGCAGTCATCTCACTGATTCAAAAGGAATGAATACCACCAAACTCATTTCATGAGACTGGAATTACCCTGGTAGGAAGCCAGAAAAGGATACTACCTGAACAGAAATCTATAGGCCAGTATCCCCGTGATGAATGTAGATGAATAATTCCCAATAATGTACAGGCTAACCAAATTCAGCAGCACATTAAAAGGATCATTGACCGTGATGAAGGGTTTTTTCCCTGCAAAGGAAGGATGTTTCAGAAATGCAAATCAATCAATGTGACCCCTCACATAATTTAATGAAAGAAAAATCAACCAGAAACAAGACTCTTAACTATAGATAGCAAACGGAGGTTACTAGAAGGGAGGTGGGCAGGGGGATGGGTTAAATGGGTGATGGGCTAAGGAAGGCACTAGTAGTGAGGATCACTGGGTGTTATATGTAAGTGATGGATGACTACATTCTATACCTGAAACTAACATTACACTTTATGTTAACCAACTGGAATTTAAATAAAAACTTGAAAAAATAAATACTAAAGAAATACATAAATACATTTAAACTAAACTAAACAAATACATTTAAAAAAATAAAAAGAAAACTCATGTGATGATGTCAGTAGACACAGAAAAAAGTTCTGAGAAAATTTGGTATCCATTTGTGCTAAAAATCTCTTTAAAATTCAGTGTAGAAGGAACATATCTCAACATAAGAAAGGCCATGTATGTGAAGCCCACACCTAATATCATACTCAATAGTGAAATTCTGAAAGATTTTCCTCTAAAATCAGGCACAAGAAAAGGATGCCCTAGATATGCGAAGGGGATTGGGTGATTCAGGCTTCTGGTTATGCAATGAATAAATAACAGATAGAAGATATAGCATAGGGAACATAGAGAGTGGTACTGGAATAGTGATGCATGGTGACAGATGATAGCTACACCTGTGTTAGCATAGCAGAATGTATACACTTGTCCAATCACTATGTTGTTCATCTGAAACTAATGTAACATAGTGTGTCAGCTATTCCCAAATAACATGTTTTTTTAAATAAGGTAAATAAGTGAAGTAAAAAGTTTAATGTAAAAGATCCTGTTGATATCTAATCAAGAAATGCAGTAAAGTTCCAAAATAGAAAGTCACCATATCAAATTCTGTAGCATTCCTATACACTAACCAAATTATCTAAGAAGAAGTAAAGAAAACAATCCCATTTACAATAGCATCAAAAACAATAAAATTTATAGGAATAAATTTAGCCAAGGAAGTGAAAGATCTCTCTACAGAAAACTATAAAACCTGTGTGCAGGAATGGAAGAAATTCAATTTGGGTGAAAGAAACAGAAGAACACACAAGTCAGTGAAAAGCCATCCCATGTCCATCTTTCAGAGGAATTAATATAGATATAATGTCCACACTACCCAAAGCCATCTAGAAATTCAGTGCAATCTCTATCAAGGCTCCGATGCAATCTTTATGCAATTAGAAAATCATATCCTAAAATGTATGTGGAACCACAAAAAGACCCCAAGTAGCCAACGCAAGAAAGAACAAAACAGGAGGCATCACACTTCTTGATTTCAAGCTGCATTCTAACACAAAGAAATCAGTTATGTCACTGGCATAAGCACACACACAAGACAATGGAACAGAAATTGAGAGCCCAAATTAACCCATGCATGCACAGTCAACTAGTATTTGACAAGGGATTCAAGAATACACAGTGGAGGACTAGTCTCTTGAATAACTGGTGCTGGGAAAATTGGATATTCACATGTATAAGAATAAAGCTTAGCACCGTATGTTACACCACTCCCTAGAGAGTGAAAGTAAGAAACAGAGAGAGATGTGGTTAGAGAGAAACAGAGACAAAGAGGAAGTACAAGAAGGAAATAGAGACCTGGTCCAGGTATGTGGACGGGGTTAGATGGGCCAGGGGAGAGGGGATGTATGAAGTGGCTCTGAGTGCTGGGGCAGAAAGGGCTTGTATCATGGGCATCAGAGTTCCATGACCCCAAGACTCCAATATCCCTGGGTCCAAGCTCTGCAGAGGCCTTTGCAATTGAAAAAATGGGTATCCCTCATTTCTTCTGGAATTGTGAGACTCAGCCTCACGTTCTGTCATGGAGAGGGATGTCTTGAGGGAAAGTGTGCTGCTCTTTGGCAGGTAAACTCCAGAGCCTGCCCTGTGGGGAATTGTCCCGGGGTCATCTCTTTCACTGCCCCAGGCCCTGTTGGATTTCCCCCCTCCTCCCACCATCTGGCCTTCCTCAAGTTCTGAACCCAGGCATCAGGTATTGTGTTGCCCCCAGGTCCTGCAGTCTGGACCTGGCCGAGGTGGACTAGTGATATTGATAAAAAAAAATTTGACAATAAGGTCCATATCCTCCCTCTGGGACTAGCGGTGTGCATCAAAATCGTGGGTTGCTATCCTCCTGTCCACAACCAATCTGAGGATCCCAGAAGGTAGGTGAACCCTTTAAAATACCATAGTCTTCTCTTACATCAAATTCAAAGACATTTTCTTGTCCCAGCTTTCTTTTAATTCTGAAGAGATGGCAATTAGTAGTTGAAGGCATAATGGTCCTATAGGAAATTGACCTATATGACTGATGGACATTATTTCATCATCCATATCCCTAAAGCACATTTCGTTTGAAATATTGGTCAAGGATACATACTGTAAATTCACAACAGATGTGTAGCTCCCTGTAAGTTGCATTCTGACCTTGTCACATATGTGTCATCAAAGATATTATTAATGACTTTTCAGATAAGCTCTCAACATCTAGATGGTCATGTTAGATAATCTGGTATAAATGGAATTGCACAGATTCTAAATGAGGAATGATTTTTCATTTTTAATCCTTCTTTTTTTGAGAGAGCCCAAGCTGGCGACAGGGGAGAGAGTGGGAGATACCAAATCTGAGGCAGGCTCCAGGCTCTGAGCTCTCAGGACAGAGCCTGACGCAGGGCTCAAACTCATGGACTGCAAGATCATGACTTGAGTCAAAGTCGGACTCTTAACCGACTAAGCCACCCAAGTGCCCCAGGAATGAGTTTATTGGCAAAGAAGGAGAAATTAAAGATAGTGTAATGGATGTCTATTTTTAATTGAAATATTGTTCACACATTTTTTGTATTAGTTTTAGGCATACATTGTAGTCATTCCATATGTCTATACATTATGTTGTACTTAACCACAAGTGTAGCTATCATGTGAAAGCATGCAACAGTATAATTACAGGATTGACTCCATTCCATTGGCTGTAACTTGTATCCCTGGCATTCATTCATTCCATAGCTGGACACTGGTATCTCTCTCTCAAAGGTGTCCATTCTTTATCTAACTTAAGTATATTGGTGGTAAACGCAATTACCTCTTGTTTAGCATGTGTAAATTGGCGGTCTAGTTTTCTGTGAACATTGCTTAAAACATTACAAATGATGTCATTACGTTAATAAATTTGGTTTCATTCTTCACTCACAAGAAAGGAGAAGGAAAAGATTTCTTTGTGTCCCAGGCCCTGTCACTAAAACCCTTCCCAATGTGGAGAACAGACTTAGTTGCCCAGAGCACTTTCGGTCTCTCAGGGGAGCGACCAGGGCCTTCAACATTGCAGGAATTCCCATGGTGGCCAGCAGAGAGAGCTCGAGCACCACAGACCTGGAGGGGAGGGTTCTTCTGCTGGGCAGTGATGGCCAGCAGAGGGCGCACCATCGGCTTTTCTGACCCATGGCACCTGAGAGCAGGAAGGGCTTCTATTGCTCCCAGAGGACTCAGGGCCTCTGCTGCTGCCTCAGTACAGAGAGCAGAGCTGCATTTCCAGCGGGTTCTGCCACCCGCCCCAGGGGAGACCTTGGGAGCTTAGCAGCAAGTTGGCATCTCCTGAGTCGTCAGAGAGAAGCTGCCTTGTTGTAGTGAGTGCTGAGGAGGGGGCGCTGGGTGGCTTCCCTCAGCAATCTGGTTGCTGAGCAGCACAGGCCCTTGCATTTTCTGGGCTGTTCCTGTGTTTCATTCCTCTCCTTCCCGGACAGTATTTGAACAAGACGTATTTTACTAAAGAACTCGTGGATTGCGGGGTCCCACGACATCACCTCATAGATGCAGTCGATGGTTTGTTCCAGATTCAGGCTTGTTTCCGGGAAGAAACCCTGACAGAAATTCAGAAGAACGGGAGCTGCATTCATTTAGGACGTGGATACATGAAATGTTCGTCTCAGGACCTTCTAGAAGAATGAGCTGGGACCTACGTTCTAAGTCCTGCTGGAAACAGAGACCGAGGTAAGGGCACACACTGTCCCCCACATCATACCTGCTTTTTAAAAAATTTCATGGTTAGTTTTCCAACCTAGTGAAGTGATTGAAAACTACAGAAAACCTGGTAGGTACCTGTCATTAACCTTAAGCTGTCTTTTAATTTAAATTCCAGTGAGTGAAGACACAGTGTAATATTACCTTCAGGTGTCCAATATAGAGCAACACTTCACACGTCACGCGGTGCTCATCCCAGGTGCACTTCTTAATCCCCATCAGCTGTTTCACCCATTTCCCCCACCTCGCTGTGGAACTCCTCAGTTTGCTTCCTAGTTAAGTAAGAGTCTGTTTGTTTGTCACTGTCTCCTCCCCCCCCCACCCCGTGTTTTGTTTTATTGCCATGTGTTAGTGAAATCATTGGGTATTTGTCTTTCTCTGACAGGCTTATTTCACCCAGCATAACATTCTCTCGCTCCATCCACTTCGTGGCAAATGACAAGATTTCATGTTTTTACGGCTAAATAATATTACATTCCATATACTACATCTCAATTTATTCATCAGTTGATGGATGCTTGGGCAGTGTCCGTAATTTGGCTGTTGTAGAAATGCTTCTGTAAACATCAGGGTGCATGTATCCCTTTGAAGAATTATTTTTGTATTCTTTGTGTAAATACCTCGTAGTGAAATTGCTGGATCGTAAGATAGTTCTATTTCCAGTTTTGGTTTTTTTTTTTTTTTTTTTTTTTGACAAATCTCCATGATGTTTTCCAGAGTGGCTGCACCAGTTTGCATTCTTACCCACAGTGCAAGAGGGTTCCTCTTTCCCCACATCCTTGGCAACACCTGCTGTTTCATCCTTCATTGATTTTAGTCATTCTGACAGATGTGATGTGGTATCTCATTGTACTTTTGAATTGTATTTCCCTGAAGATCAGTATTGTTGAGCATCTTTTCATGTGTCTCTTGGCCATGTGTATGTCTTCCTTTGGAAAATGTGTATTCGTGGCTTCTACCCATTTTTAATCGGATTCTCATTTTTTGGGTGCTGTATAACTTTATATATTTTGGACACTAACCCTTTATCAGATGTCGTTTACAAATATTCTGTAGGTGTTTTAGTTTTGTTGATTATTTCCTTGGTGATGGATGCTTTTAATTTTTACCAAGTTCCATTATTTTTGCTTGTGTTTCCCTTACGTCAGGAGATATATCTACAAAGACGTTTGTACAGGCAATGTCAAATAAGATACTACCCTTGTTATCCTCTGGGATTTTTATGCTTTCAGGTTTCACACATAGGTCTTTATCCATCTTGGATTTATTTTTGTGTATGTTGTAAGAAAGTGGTCCGTTGTTGTTTTGTTTTGCAGGTTGCTGTCCAGTTTTTTCAAAACCATATGTTGAGGAGACTTTTTTTTTTTTAAGTTTGTGTTTATTTTTGAGAGAGAGCATGCAAAAGAGGGGCAGAGAGAAATGGAGAGAGAGAATCCCATGCATGCTCTGCACTGCCCTGAGATCATGACCTGAGCTGAATCCATAATCACACACTTTGGTGACAGAGACACCCATGTGTCCCAAGACTATCTTTTTTTTTTTTTCCATTGGATATTCTTTCCTGCTTTGTTGAGAATTAATTGACCATACAGGTGTGAGTTCATTTCTGGGTTTCTATTCTATTGATCTCTGCCTCTGTGTGTTGTTGTTGTTGTTGTTGTTGTTTTGCCAGTACCATACTGTTCTGATCAGTACAGCTTTGTAATATAACCTAAAGTCTGGAATTGTGATGTCTCCAGCTTTGCTTTTCTTCTTCAAGTTTGTTTTGGCTGTTTGGGGACTTTTGTCATTCCATACACATTTTGAGATTATTTGTTCCATTTCTGTGACAAATGTTTTTGTTAGTGTGATAGGGATTTCATTACATGTGTAGATTGTTTTGAGGAGTGTAGACATTTTAACAGTATCTTGTTCTTGCCATCCATGAACATGAAATGTATTTCCATTTCTTTGTGTCCTCTTCCATTTTTTTCATCAGTATTTCGTAGCCTTTAGAGTACAGGTCTTTGACCTCTTTGGTTAGGTATATTCCTGGTATCTTGTGGTATTTGTGAACCTGTAAATGGGTTTGATCCCTTACTTTCTCTCTCTGTTAATTCATGATTCGTGTATAGAAATGCAATACATTTATGTACATTGATTTCTGTGTATTGACTTGTCGAATTCATATATCAATTCTAGCAATTTTTAAGGGAGTCTTTCATGTTTTCTATAGAGCACATCATGTCAGTTCCAAATAGAAACTACTTCTTCCTTGCTGATTTGGATGCCTCTTATTTCTTTTTGTTGTCTGATTGCTGTGGCTAAGATTTCCCGTACTATGTGAATAACAGTGGTGAGAGGGGTTATCCCTGTCTTGTCCCTGACCTTGGAGGAAAAACTTTCAATTTTTCCCCATTTAGGATGAGACTAGCTGTGGGTTTTTCCTAGATGACTTTTGTTATGTGCAGGTAGGTTGAGTCTCGATGTACTTTGCTGAGCGTTTTTATCATGAATGGATGTGACATTTTGTCAAATGGTTTTCCAGCATCTGTTGAAAGCATCATATTGTTCTTATCCTTTCTTCTATTACTGTGGTGCATCATGTTGGTTGATCTGTGAATGTGGTACCACCCTTGAAGCCCAGGGATATATACCACTTGATTATGGTAAATGATTCTATTAATGTATTGTTGACTTTAATTTGAAGGTATTTTAATGAGAATTTCGGCATACATACTCATCAGGCTATTGGTCTGCAGTTTTATTTAAAAATTTTTCAACACTTTTTTAAATGTTTATTTCTTTCCTTAGAGTACATAAAAGTGAGGGAGGGGCAGAGAGACAGGGAGAGAGAGAATCCTGGCCATGCCCCACACTGTCATGGCAGGGTCCAACGTGGGACTCGAACCCATGCACCGCAAGATTATTTCCTAATCTGAAATTAAGAGTTGGACAGTAAACCGACCGAGCCACACAGGCGCCACTGCAGTTTTGGTTTTAGTGGAGGCTTTATCTGGTTTTGGTATCAGGGTAATGATGGCCTCATAAGATGAATTTGTAAGTTTTCCTTCTTTTTTATTTTTTTTAATTCAAGGAGAATACATATTACCTCTTCCTTAAATGTATGGTAGAATTCATCAATGAAGCCATTTGGCCCTGAACTCTTGTTGGGGGGAGATTTTTTAAATTACTGATTTGATTTCTTTCTGTTTTCAGATTTTAGGTATCTTCCTGTTTCAGTTTTGGTAGTTTGTGTGTTTCTAGGAATTTGTCAATTTTTCTCAGAGTATCCAATTTGTTGCGTATAGTTTTTCATAATATTATCTTCTAATTGTATTTTTGTGGTGTTGGCTGTTATTTTCCTTTCTTATTTGTGATTTTATTTTATTTGAGTCCTTTCTCTCTTCTTTTGTGAAAGGTCTGCCTAGGAGGTTTTCAAGTTGATTACTGCTTTCCAAGAACCAGCCCCTGGTTTCATTGATTTGGTCTAGTGTCTTTTTGGTTTCTATATTCCTTATTTCTGCCTTAATCTCTATTATATCCTTCCTTCTGCTGTTCTTTTTTTTCATTCCTTTAGTTGTAAGTTAGGATTGTTTGAGATTTTTCTTGCTCTTTAAGGTAGGCTTGTATTGCTATATACTTCCATCATAGACTGCTTTTGCCACATTCCAAAGGGTTTTACCAGTGTATTTTCATTTTCATTTGTTTCAATGTATTTTCTCATTGATTTCCTGTTTGGCCCATTCATTTAGTAGCATGTTATTTAATCTCCCTTTATTTGTGGCCTTCCCCCCTCCCCTTTTTTTGTGGTTGACTTCAAGTTTCCTAGCTTTGTGGTCAGAAAAGATGCTTGGTCTGATCTCTGTCTTTGGGTACCTCTTGAGGCCTGATTTGTGACCTAGAATGTGATCAATTCTGGAGAATGCCCCATGTGAGCTTGAAAAGAATGTGTACTCTGCATTTTAGTATGGAGTGTTCTGAATATATCTGTTAAGCCCATCTGGTCCAGTGTGTCATTCAAAGCCATCGTTTCCTTGTTGACTTTCTGTTTATAGGTTCTGTCCATTGATGTGAGTGATGTGTTAAAGTCCTCTACTATCATCATATTATTACAAATGAGTTCCTTTATGGTTGTTGCTAAATGTTTTATATACTTGGTGATCGCATGTTGGGTGTATCAAAATTTACAATCATTGGGTATTCTTGTTTGGCTGTCCCCTTTAGTATGAGATAGTGTCCGTCTTCATCTCTTGTTATAGCTTTATTTTTTTAAAATTTAAGTCTTAGTTGACATACAGTGCATTCTTGGATTCGGGAGTAGAATTTGGTGATTCATCCCTTACATACAACACCCAGTGCTCATCACAACAAGTGCTCTCCTTAATACTCATCATCCATCTAGCCCAGCGCTGACCCATCGCCCTCCATCAACCTTCAGTTTTTTTTCTCTAGCATTAAGAGACTCATGTGGTTTGTAACTACTCTTCTCTTTTTCTGCCCCCTTCCTATGTTTTCATGTGTTTTGTTTCTTAAATTCCACATGAGTGAAATCATATATTTGTCTTTCTCTGATTGACATATTTCACTTAGCATAATACATTCTAGCTCCATTCACATCGTTGCAAATGGCAAGATTTCATTCTTCTTGAAGCTGAGTTATATTTCATTGTATATACGTATGTATGTATATACGAACATACACATATGTACATATGCGTATACATATGTATACACACACACACACACCACAACTTCTTTATACCTTCATCAGTTGACAGATACTTGGGCTTTCTCCATAGTTTGGCTACTGTTGATAATGCTGCTATAAATATTGGGTGCATGCAACGTCAATATTAAGTGTTTACCCAAAGGGTACCAAAATAGAGTCTCGGTTTTAAAGTTTATTTTGCCTGATATAAGTATTTCTACTGGCTTTCTTTTGACATTATTGGCATGATAAATGTTTCTTCATTCCCTCACTTTAAATCTGCAGGTGACTTAAGTCCAAATAAGGCTTTGTAGGCAGCATCTAGATAGGTCTTGTTTTTGTTTGTTTGGTCCATTCTGATGCCCTATCCAATGTCTTTTGATTGGAGCATTTAGTCCATTTATATTCAGAGTGATTATTGATAGGTATATATTTAGTCCCATTCTACTAGTTGTTTTGTCATTGTTTCTTGATGTCTTCTCTGATCCTTTCTTGTCTGTAACACTTTTAGTCTTTTATTTCCACTCAAAGAGCCTGATTTAAATATTCTTTTCTTTTGACTGGTGGTACATTTCTCTACTTATTTTTAATAATAAAAATAAAGGATATAATAATAATATAATAAATAATAATATAATTATAATAAAATAATAATTATTATAATAATTTAATAATAATTAATATAATATATAAATATATATAAATAATAATTTAGCCCATACCCCTATTCAGTAACCCTCCTGGAACCCTGAGTTTCTTCTCTGTATTTAAGAGTCTCTTATCGTTTGACTCCCTCTCTGTTTGTATCTTATTTGTGCGTTCCTTTTACTATGTTCATCAGTTTTATTAAATTCCACAGATGAGAGAAATCATAGGATGTGTGTCTTTCTCTGACATATTTTGCTTAGCATAACAAAGTCCGGTTCCATCCACGTTGTTGCAAATAGGAAGATTTCATTCTTTTTGATCGCCGAGTAATAGTTCGTTGTATGAATATACCACATCTTCTTTATCCATTCATCTGTCAATGCTCATTTGGGCTCTTTGCATAATTTAGCTATTGTTGATAATGCTGCTGTAAACATTGGAGTGCATGTGCCACTTCGAGTCAGCGTTAGTGTATCCTTTGGATAAATACCTAGTAGTGCAATTGCTGGGTCCTAGTGTAGTTCTATTTGTAGCTTTTGTGATGAATCTCCATACTATTTTCCAGAGTGGCTATACCACTGCATTCCCACCAGCATTGCAAATGGGTTCCCTTTCTCTGCATCCTTGCCAACATCTGTCGTTTCCTGAGATGTTAATTTTAGCCATTCTGATAGGTGTTAGGGGATATCTCATTGTGGTTTCATTTTGTATTTCAGTGATGATGAGTGAGATTGAGCATCTTTTCATGTATGATCAATCTGGATGTCATCTTTGTTAAAGTGTCTCTTCATGTCTTTTGCCCATTTCTTCACTGGATTATTTGGTTTTTGGGTGTTGAGTGTGAGAAGTTCTTTATAGATTTCGGATACTAACCCTTTATCTGATATGTCACCTGCAAATATCTTCTCCCATTTAATTCAGTTGCCTTTTAGTTTTGCTGATTGTGTCCTCTACTGTGCAGAAGCTTTTTACCTTGAGGACCCAATAGTTCATTTTGGGTTTTATTGCCCTTGCTTGTGGAGACAGAACAAGCGAGAAGTTGCTGCGGCTAGGATCAAGGAGGTAGATTGCCTGTTATCTCCTCTAGTATTTTGATGGTTCCTGTCTTACATTTAGATCTTTCATCCATTTTGAGGTGTCTGTGTGTGTGTGTGTGTGTGTGTGTGTGTGTGTGTGGTTTAAGAAGAGAATCCAGGTTCATTTTTTTCAATGTCCAGTTTTCCCAGTACCATTTGCTGAAGAGACTCTTTTTTTCTCCATTGGATATTCTTTCCTCCGTTATCAAAGATTACTCAGCCATATGTTTGAGGGTATATTTGTGGTTTCCCTATTCCATTCCATTGATGTCTGTGTCCATTTTTGTGTCCATTTTGTGCATACTGTCTTGATGATTATTGCTTTCTAATACACCATAAATCCAAAATTATTATGTCTCCAGCTTGTTTTCTTTTTCAATATGACTTTGGCTATTTGGTGTCTTTTCTGGCTCCTTACAAATTTTAGGGTTGTTTGTTCAAGCTCTGAGAAGAAAGCTGGTGTTATTTTGATAGGGATTGCATTGAATGTGTCGATTGCTTTGAGTAGTATTGAAATTTTAACAATGTTTGTTCTTCTAAATCATGAGCATGGAATACTTTCCATTTCTTTGTATTTCTGTAATTTCTTTCAGTAGACGATTTAAGGTTTGTTCCTTGGGTCGCCATGGGGAGAGAGAATTAGCTAGGGTTATGGTTCGGTCCAGGTATGTCACCAGGGCCGAAGTGACTCCAGTCTCCTGATCTCCCTCCAGGGCTGAAATGAGGGCCCATGAGATGGTGCAGGTCAAGTGTAGGGTTAGGGATCAGTTGAGGATTCTGGTTACTGTTAGGGGTAGGGTGAGATCCCAGGAGGCTCCAGAGGCTGAACACACAGCAGGGCAGTTGTCTCCTTGAAGGACTGAGCTGAGGGCACAAGAGTGTGCTGGCCAGGATTAGAATTTGGCATCCAAGGCCAGATAACTCTATGGCACACTGGTCGGGAAGGCCTCAAGAATCCTCTTGGGCAGCTGCAGCCAGGCCTGGGAAAGGACATGGGGATGTTCCAGGTTCTATGCCGAGTGATCCTGCACCAATTCTGGACCCCAGGGGCGTGGTGTTGTCAGACATTGGTATTGGGGCCCCATGGGGAGAGATCCTTAGCTAGGGTTAGGGTTCAGTCCAGGAACGTTGCCAGGGCCAAAGCAACTCCAGTCTCATGATCTCCCTTGAGAGCTGAAGTCAGGGCCCAGGAGATGGTGCGGGTCAAGTGTAGGGTTAGGGGTCGACTTAGGCTTAGGTTTTGGTTGAGGGCTCTGGTAAGGGAAAGGGTTAGGGATAGGGTTAGGTCCCAGGAGGCTCCCAGCGCTGAACCCACAGCAGTGCAGTTTTCTCCCCGAAGGGCTGAGTGCAGGCACAAAGGAGGGTGCAAGGCAGGATTAGTCTTTGGGTTCAAAGGCAAGACAACTCTAAGGGCCACTGGTCAGGTAGGCCTCAGTATTCCTCTCTGACAGATGCAGCTGGGGCTAAGGAACGATATGGTGATGTTCCAGGTTCAAGGCCGCGTGATCCTGTACCACTATTGGACCACGGGTGCGTGGTGTTGACAGACTTTGGTATTGGGTCCGCATGTGCAGGGAGCCTTAGCTAAGGTTAGGGTTCTGTCCAGGGTCCTCGCCAGGGCCTAAGCGACTCCAGTCACATGACGTCCCTCGAGGGCTGAAGTGAGGGCCCATGTGACCATGCAGCTCAAGTGTAGGGTTAGGGTTCGAGATACGGTTAGATTTCAGTTGAGGGTTCTGGTTAGGGATAGGGTTAGGGTTAGTTCCCAGGAGGCTCCAGGTGCTGAGCCCAAAGCAGTGCAGTTGTCTCCCCAAAGGGCTGAGTTGAGGGCACAAGGGAGGGTGCCATTCAGGATCAGTCTTTGGGTTCCAAGACCAGAAAACTCTATAGGCCACTGGTCAGGTAGGCCTCAGGAATCCTCTCAGGCTGCTGCAGATGGGCCTGGGAAACCACATCGTGAGGTTCTAGGTTCTATGTCGAGTGACCTGCACCACTTCTGGACCCCAGGCGTGTAGTATGTTCAGATTTTGTATTGTGTCCCCAAAGAGAGACAGCGTTCGCAAGGGTTAGGATTTGGTCCTGGGACGATGCCAGGGTGAAGCGAATCCAGTCCCGGAAACTCCGTCGAGGGCTGAAGTGAGGCTGCATGTGATGGTGCGGGTCAAGTGTAGGGTTAGGGTTCGAGATAGGGTTAGGATTAGTTGAGGGTTTTGGTTAGGGGTAGGGTTAGGGTTAGGTCCCAGGAGGCTACAGGTGTGAACCCACAATACTGCAGGTGTCTCACCAAAGGGCAAAAGGTAGGGCACAAGGGAGAGTGTTGTCTCAGATTAGTACTGGGTTAGGGTTAGGGTTAGGGTTAGGGTTAGGGTTAGGGTTAGGGTT